>NW_020171341.1:2442-28292 GCF_001481775.2 Trichoderma gamsii | reverse complement strand
TTTTTTGTTTAATGCGATCCAAAGAGGAGCCTGGCAATTAGGTTTTATGTCCGAGTAAGAGCAGCTGACGAAAGCGTTTTGGGCCAGTTCTAGGGTATGGGTATGTAGCATCATTGCCGTTTTCAGACATGGCCCAATGTCCTTTGGGTTGAGTTAGGAGAAAAAAATTTAGTCAGTCTACCAAAGAGAAAATATTTACGCGGGATTATGGTCCCCGGGAAAGACATCATTGCGGAGCTTAAACCCAGTCCACGCTGCCTCCAACATCTCTTGGTATTTCACTTATACAAGGCATGCTTCATAGGTACCTGGATAGATAGCTTCTGACGTTGGTGACTGATGAAAAGAGAAAAAAAAAACCTGGTTGGGTTCATCAGTATCTCGGTTTGGGTGGGTACATGGGCATATCCCTTTGACACGCTGGCGCCTGGAAAGTGAAGATCAGCACCCAGGGCAAGGTATTTGGCATTTCCCATATTTCCCTCAGGCGTGATGAAGAGAATGATGTGGTGTGGGCTCGCGCACCACACCACCTTGCAGCTAGATCTCTCAATAATGGATCCAAGCCCTTATTTTCCTGTCAGGCGAGAGAGGCGTCATACCCAATAACCCATGCCTTGAACAATCACAATACGTAAGGTACAGCACGACGGAAAGCCCAAAAGGCGTAAAATTCATCCACCACTAGCACTCTGCCAGCGGATCAGCAATCAGCGGGGTTTGCTCTCATGGCAAATGCAGTGATGCAGAGGCAGAGAGGCGGCAGATTGCCCCTGCTCAGCTGCTGGCCCAAGCATTGATCAAATTGCTGGACTGACGACACCTGGAAGACCCTTGAAGCGGTCTGTTAGCGCCATCGTCTTTTGGGCTTGTTCGCCAGTCCGCAACGGGGCACAGCGTTTCCCGTGCTGCCGCCGCTTTGGTATTTGGTGGATGGGAATCAATGCTGATGCGGTGGAACATGGCGTCCCGTGGCCGGCAAGCCGCGTTATCAAGCATGGCTTCGGCCCCCATTATAGCGAGACGGCCATGTTTTAGCTATTATCATTGCTTCCTACAAAACCAAGAGAAGAGAATGGATGAGAGATAGAATCACGCCGTAAAGGAAAAGAAATCATAGCTTGTAGCTGATATGAGTGCTGCTCGCCCTCTTTTCACGAGCTCGGGCGATTTGTAAAGTTGACGTTTTAGTACATATCGCCGCGCAGCCTTCGCTGCTAGCACTGCGCAAAAGGCCCCGAGCAAGTACTAAGCCTGAGCGCGGAATGAAGGGCGATGTACCTGGCGCAGTTTAGCGTGTACCTCGCCAGGTTTGCACCGCAGCACCAAGCTGCTAGCAATTGCCGGTGGGAGGGAGGTAGCTCTGTATCCGCGATTTGGTGGCAGAAGTCACTGAAGCTTGCCCACCAAGTACTCCGACAGGCACCTGGTTTAGCCACAAGCCGGGCGACAGTAGCCTGTGCTGACTGCTAGAAGCGCACCACCAGTCCGCTGCAACTCAGATTGGCAGCCCCAGTTCTAACAAAACCTCCATCAGGACCCCGACTTCTGCAGTGCCCGCACGGCAACGCAGAAACGCAGCCAGGAAACCTAGGGAAGAAAAAAAAAAAAATCAGTCACAAACCCCTAGAGCTAGCCAAGCTGCCCTGCTCATCCATCGGCTGCTGCGCTCCTCGCCGCCAGGACCCCTACTGTAACTCCTACCTACCGATACCACCACCGGGCCGACGATGGGCGCTGCGTGCGGGCTTGGATGACCGTTGGAAACTGAGTGCAAGCCGCCGCCTCAACCCTCTGCCGAGCAGCCAGCTGGGGGGGCTTCCTCTTTTCTTTTTTCTGCCTCCCTCCTATGACCGCGCGCCATCATGGACGGTCCAGCCCTCGTGCCCGACGATGTGCTCGACCCGCCGCCTCCCCCGCCGCCGCGACTGTTTGAACGCCTCCGACAGATAGCTGGATATACTTGGGACGAAGCGACGCCGCCCTTCCACTCGTCGTATGACTACTGGTGAGTCGCCCTCTCCCGCGGTGGATGGTTTGAAGAGGAGAAAAGCAATAAGAACGACCTGAGATCGGAAAGGAAGGGAATCTTATATCTGAAAAGAAGAATGGCCGTGATGGCTGCTCTTGTGGAGGAGCCAGATCGAGAGAGCTAACTTCTAATTCTCTCGCTTCACTGCCTAGGCATGTTTTCGGCACCCGATACGTCTATCCCACTCTGCCGCCCTCTACCTCGTCGCAGAACGCCTCTAACCCCGGCTCTGTATCCAAACTCCAGTCGGGTCGTCCAACTCCCTCCGACCATGGCGGCCCTCTCTCCAGCTACAGCTTCGGCTACAGCAGCGAACCCCCCGCCTCCCCGCTGCCTGCTGCCCACTCCAATCCCATCGCCTCGCCATCCTCCACCGACGTAGCGTACATCGAAGAGCCCGTCGTGGCGCGCGTATCCCATCATGCCCTCCGCGAGGAGAGGGCCTTCCAGATCGCCAAAAGCGTCTCGACGACGGCCGACCCCAATGGCGACCACATCGTAAAACCTCTCGATTTGATTCGGCTGAGCCCGACGACCGGCGACCGTGGCGCCATCGTCGTCGCCATATACCAACATCCAGGCCACAACCACCTGTTCGACGTCTTAGACATGGGCCCTGCCTTTTACGAGGCGCGCAAAGATGGCGATACATATCGAGCTATCCACTACCGACCAACGCTTCAAGCCCCCATCAGCCTTCGACTGTTTCTCGATTTCGCCATTGGCGCGGCCCAGTGCTTGGAGATCCTCCACCATAGTCGCGGCATGGTTCACGGCGAGATCCGAGGCGATGCTTTCCATTTCAACGCCGAAGAAAACAAGGTCCGAGTCATGTCCTTTGGTTCTGGCACCAGGTCCTTCGAGCATGGCTTGACTAGCACCGGCTGGTCTTTACTCTCCAAAGAACTGGGAGGCAGGAATAAGCTGCTGTATATCAGCCCCGAACAAACCGGTCGAATGCCCGCCGAGCCTGATAGCCGTACCGACATTTACTCGCTCGGCGTTGTCTTTTGGAGCCTCCTTACTCAACAACCCGTCTACACGGGAGATTCAGCTCTCGATATTGTACAAAGCGTGCTCGGCCGCAGAATCCCCAATGTGGCAACCGTACGGATGGATATACCAGATGTTATCGGGCGGATCATCCAGAAATGCACGGCTAAAAACGTTGCTGACCGCTACCACTCAGCTAGCGGACTACGTCACGATTTAGTCTGCGTCCAAGAGTATCTCGAAGATGGGAACACAAAGGCCCTCAAGGAGTTCAAACTCGGAACAAGTGATGTGTCGTCGTTCTTCATGCTCCCGACCTCCATGATTGGCCGGCAGGAGGAGAAAGCCGCCGTTCTCAAAGTTATTAACCGTGTTGCTAAAAGCCATGCCGCTCAACGCAAGGGCCCTACCAGCAGGTTCTCAGACGGAGCCAGCCTTACCGAGATCATGACCTTTGATGACATTTCTAGCGAAGGCGGTGCCAGCTCTCTTGATGGCCATAACCGCAGGAGCGGATCGTTTGCTCAGACTATATCATCTGAAACTCGACAAACAAAAAACAGCTTATTCCCTACAATCATATCCGAGACCATGACCTTGTCAACCGACACCACTTCGTCATCCCAGTCTACAGCCGCCATGTATCCTAGATTTACGAGGCCATGGGAGCGATGGGAGCGCCACCAGTCCATTTCTCTGGGTTCCCTGGACTCCTCAAGCATGGTCGAGAGCCTAAATGTGGAAGGGCCTCGTGGCCCGATGGACATCGGTGCGTCCAGCCTGTCTAGACAGCTTGGCTCGGCTAAATTTCGACGTCATGGGCACTGCGAAGTCATCATGGTGGAAGGTGTTGGCGGTGTGGGAAAGAGTCTATTCGTGCAGTCAGTCCTGGCTGATGCTCGGCGTAATGGCTACTGCGCGACGGCCAAATTCGACACCGCCAAGAGAACGCCGTTTGGACCGCTACTTAAGCTTCTATCTTCACTATTCAAACAAGTTTGGGGTGAAAGGGATACAAATACACCCTTTCACGTGGGCCTAAAGCAATACATTCGTCCAGTATGGCCAATGCTGCACCGGGTCCTAGGATTGCCAGAATTTCTCCTTGGTCCGCCGGACGCGAATATCATGCGGCCCATCTCGTCATCTCAGAGCTCAGGCTCACGCAAGGACTCGCGGCCACAGCTGAAGCGCAGGACATCGTCTCCTGGAGAATCTCCCGGGTCATTACCGCGAATCGCGGCAGGATATGGAATGCAATCTTCTCAAGACTACCTCTGCGCTGGAGCATCAACCAAAACCATGCGTTTGATCAACACCATCCTGGATGTACTCAGGGTCTTCACCGCTCACAAGTTTATTTGTTTCTGCCTGGAAGACTTGCACTTTGCCGATGACGAATCTCTTGAGCTCATCTCCCAGATCATAGCCGCCAGGATGAAGATGGTTGTCATCGTAACGTACAGACCGGAAGAGCTTTCAATAACAAAACTCCGGGCTATGCTGCAGCCCCCGGAATCGGATGGTGATTATACCTCTCTGCTTACGGTCCCACGAGATGCTGATGGCCTGCTAGATAACCCTCGCAGTGCGCGCCCGCAGGTTACGAGAATTACGCTCAATCCACTCAGCGAAGATGATATCCTTCAATATGTGTCGACAACTCTCTCTAGGCCACGGGAAGAAATTCTCTCACTTGCTCTAGTTATTCAGTCCAAGACAGCCGGCAACCCGTTCTACATGCGAGAAATGCTTAGCGCCTGCCATAGAAAGAAGTGTATTTGGTATGACTACCGTGATAGCCAATGGCACTATGACATGGATAGACTATTCGCACAGTTTCAAGGCGAGAAGGATTATGATGTTTTAGATACCGCCTTTATCACTCATCGACTAGCCGAGTTACCGTCTGCTGCGCGAGCAGTACTTGCTTGGGCGGCTCTCCTGGGAGGCTCATTCTCATTCGAGCTCTTATGCCGACTTATGAGCGGAGAGTTTGACTACCATGAAGACGATGGGATGGTTTGTCCGGACAATGTCACCCAGCGCGCCTACACCGAAGGGGAAGCTGTCGCAGGATTACAAGCGGCTATTCAGTCTTACATCATTGTACCAACCGAGTCCGATGACCGCTTTCGTTTCGCACACGACCGCTATGTTCAAGCGTCTTCAGCTTTGAAGGAGTGTAATGCTCGAAAGATGCACTTCATCATATCGCAGACGCTTTTGAAATACTACGCGGTTGAAGCTAGGCAGCGCGATAGCACTGCTTCACATATTTGCACCGCCGTCGAAATAATCAAGCGTCGGGTACGTTGCCGTCGGGAGTTTCGTAAACTGCTCATGGAGTGTGCGCAGGCTGCGACAGAGAACGGCGCTCGACCTACGGCGGTCAAGTATTATAATGCGGCGGTCTTACTCTTGCAGGACAACCCGTGGTCTGACGATGTCGAGGATGCCTCTTATGACGAAACCATTCAGCTTTACCTCCGAGCGGCTGAATGCCATCTATACATGAACCAAGTGACCTCGGCCGGTGATCTTCTGTCTATCATCCTGAGCAATGCCAATAATCCGGTAGACAAAGCGCCGGCGTATGTCTTACAGTCACGGATATTTGCGCAGAGTGGCAACTCCCCGGCGGCACTTGCTTCTCTCAAAGAATCTCTGGCTTTACTCGGCATTTCCCTCGATGAAGAAGCGTCGTATGAGAAATGTGACGAAAGATTCCACAAAATTGCGGCCCAGATACAAAGTACGGACCGCCAGACAATTCTCAGTCACAAGAAATCGAGTGACCCCTCCATGGCATCCATCAGTGCGGTGTTTGCCGAGACTACCAATGCGGCCTGGTGGACCGATCATCTGCAGTTTTACCATCTTAGCCTGATTTTATTTGATACCCATCTTTCTCGAGGCTCTTTCCCGCAGTCTGGTATGGCATTTCTCAACCTGTCTGTTGTGGCAATGTCGCGTTTCAACATGATCCCGTTGGCCATAGAACTGGCCATGATATCCCAGGATCTGTTATTTCAGGCCCGTGACGCCTACTCGCTGGCACGGGGTGAGATGCTACATCAGTGCTTTATTGGGCATGCACACTGCTCCCTGCCGCAGTCTATCTCCCAGATGGACGACGCAATCGAGCTGGCGTCTGTTGCAGGTGACAGAATGTCGACAATCCACAGCTATGGCATAGCCGCTCAGATTAAATTCTTTGCGAGCGAGAATTGCTCCGAGCTTGAAACGTTCTGTGAGCTAGCCTGCGAAGAGATTACCAAATGGGCCTGTGACACCAGAGGTGGAGTAATGCTCCTTGCTGTCAGACAAGCCTGCCGGGCGCTACAGGGCAAAACTCGCGCTCACAACCCTTTGGAGGTCATGACCGACGGTGAGCACAATAGTGCATCGTACAAGCGGTTACTGGCGGAACGGACCAAAGGTAGCACTCGCCCTATGTTGTTTTACGAAAGTTTAGAAATCGTCGTCTTATTCTTATATGGCCATTATGACCGGGCCATTGAGGTTGGAGATAAATGTATTGATCATCTCGATGACATTTGGTCATCACGAAATACCAGATTGATTGTCCTCTTCTACGGGCTGGCACTCGCGGGCCACCTGCTTCGGAAGATTCAAGATCCGCGAAGCCAGCCAGGAGAATTCTCCGAAGAGACTCAAAAGCTGGCAGAGCGGCTCAAGGGGTATTTGAAACTGATCACGGATTGGACAACGGTATCCAATGTAAATTACCTGACATGGGCAAAACTTTTGGAAGCACAAATGGCAGAGCTGTCCGGCCAACACGGTGATTGTATTCAACACTACGAAGAGGCTTTGGACCATGCCGCCGAGCACGATTTCATTCTGGAAGAAGCTCTCGGCAACTACCTCATGGCGGGCTTCTTCATCCGACGCAGGGCGCGGCGGTCTGCCCGTGCCGCTCTTCTAGATGCCCTGAGCTTATATAGGCAAGTGGCAGCTACGGGTGTTGCTCATGCCATTGAGGAAGAGCACTCCCTTCTCTTGCATGGGCCGACTCGAAACCATCGCGTTGCGGATATGGGTGTCCAGACCGATTTTGTCACCGACGCACCTTCAGTCCAATATCGCCCTGTGGATGGTGAAGAAGATGACGTCCTGACCCAGATTCCTTCCAACACCTTGACAGAGGCAAAGGGAGAGCAGATTGGAGCCTGGAGAAATTCGATGCACATGCAGACAGAAGACGGTGGTGGGCTCCCTGCTCTCGATATGATCGATTTGCACGCAATCCTCAAGTCTTCGCAGGTCATTTCGTCACTGCTACAGGTAGAAGAACTGCTTAAGACCATGTGCGATGTCATTTTGCAGACATGTGGTGGTTCAGCTACAAATGCCGCTATTGTGGTCTATGCGGAATCGGACGGCTGGTGTGTAGCTGCAAGTGGTGATCCGGAGAAGGGAGCTTCAGCACACAAACCAGCCCTACCCCTCACAGACACCCCTCTGATTGCTGAGAATGTTGTGCTTTACTGTACACGTTTCATGGAAACTGTCTTCATATCGGATATCGTCTCTGACGAAAGATTTAGCAACGTGAATGAGTCTTGGCTACAAAGGAATCCAACGAGCAAATCGATCATTGCCATCCCAATACGCCATGCGAACAAGCCACTGCTTGGCGTTTTGTATCTCGAAGGCGTCCCCGGATCATTCACAGATCGCAACGTAACCGTTCTCCAGCTCTTGGTCAACCAAATCAGCATTAGTTACTCCAATGCCCTGTCAATAAAGAACATTGAGAAGATCTCGGCAGAGAACCATTCCATGGTGGAGGTACAAAAACGAGCACTCAAGAAAGCCATCGAGGCAGAGGCAAAGGCAAAGAACGCAGAGGCAGAGGCGAAGCGCAATGTCAAATTGGCCGAAGAAGCAGCCAAAGCCAAGTCTATTTTCTTGGCCAACGTCTCACACGAGCTGCGGACGCCTCTAAACGGAGTCATTGGCAATTCGGAACTTTTACGGGACAGCAACTTGAACAGAGACCAGCTTGAAATGGCAGATTCCATCCGGGTCTCGGCCGATCTTCTGCTTACTGTTATCAACGATATACTTGACTTTTCCAAGATGGAAGCTGACAAGATGAAGCTTTATATTATTGCTTTCAACCCCGAAGAAATGGTCAGGGAAGTCGTTCGAGCAGTCTCTTATAGCAACCGAGAGAAGACATCCAAAAAGAACGTCAAGATTGTTCATGACATTAATCTGCCATCCATGCTAATCTACGGCGACCCAATCCGCCTCCACCAAGTTCTCGGAAACCTCATTGGTAATAGCTTAAAGTTCACTGAGGACGGATCTATCACCATTGGCGCCCGGCTGGACGAGGAGACTAAGGAGAGGGCAACTTTGACATTCTGGGTCCGAGATACAGGAATCGGAATTCCAAAAGAACAGTTGGCGAAGCTATTCCAGCCATTTAGCCAGGCCGACGCCAGCACGGCTAGAAAATATGGTGGAAGTGGACTTGGACTGAGTATCTGCAAGTCACTCATCGAAATCATGATGCAAGGAACGATTCAGCTCGAGAGTGAACCGAATCTCGGCACTACTGCCTGGTTCACAGTCTCCTTTGAAAGAGCCAAGCCAGATGTTGCTGCCGGAGATGCCCAATCCCAAGCGCTCCCGCCTATTGACAGATATTCGACAAGAACTTCTTCATTCGTGGACCGAGCTTCCTCTCCGAACCCGTATCTCGATCTTACGCGGATTCCCAAAGAGGACATTCGTATCTGTGTGGCGGAAGATAATCCTATTAATCAAAGGATTGCCATCCAATATGTACAGCGCCTGGGTTATACCAGTGTTAGTGCATATGAAAATGGACTCAAGGCTGTTGAAGGCCTTCGACAAAAGGCTAGAGAAGGTATCCCGTATCACATCGTCCTTATGGATGTCCAAATGCCGATTCTCGATGGATATGAAGCTACCAAGCTCATTCGAAGCGACCCAATCGACGAAGTTCGGAAAATCCTGGTGATAGCTATGACAGCATCGGCAATTCAAGGCGACAGAGAGAAGTGTCTGGCTGCTGGTATGAATGACTACCTTGCAAAGCCGGTTCGGGCAGAGGTGCTTAAACGGAAGCTGGACGCGTACATGAGCAATTCAAATTCTGTTCCTCCCTTGTCCACTCCGTCTCCGTCAAACGCGATCACGTATCCAGGTTCTGCTATGAATGGATATAACGACGTGGTACCGAATGTTCCAAAGCTACCCCCGCCTCCAAGGAAGCCCCTTCCTAGCGATACATCCAGCACAAGCTCTGATTCGGTCGTTCGGAAGCCGGTTCCTCTCAGGTCCGGATCAGGTTCGCTGCGCGACTCGCTACTTGACGGCGCTCAGTCGGAAGAGTTCCAGCACCCTGGCAGTCCCATCTTTGATGTTGAAGAGCTCGAAACTCCTTTTGGTGACGATTCCGTTGCGAGTCAAGCAGATACCAAGAGCGGATCGACAAGCAGGACATCTAGTGATCAAGACTCCGACTCTGGGCCAAGAAGAGGATCCACTGCAAAGGGGCAAAAGAGTCAGCCTCGCAAATTGACAAAGAGCCGCGAGAACAGCACCATTGAGGTGAAATTTGAGAATGGCACCCAGGAGCCAATCATTAAAGAACTCTAGGATGTTATTTTTATCCTTTTTTTCTTACACGTTTATTTCTTCCTTTCCACGTTTTGACATCAGCTGCGGATTCGGATAGACAGGCAGCTTATAGACGTATTTCCTCAGCGTCTACGAGAATTGCTTTGGCGTTGGGGCCGGGACAAAAAGCTTGGGTGATTAAGGAACTCGAGACCAAAAAATACGCTTCGTCTCTTCCGGCATTCACACCTAGTTGATTCTTTATTTCTTCTCTCTCTTTTCCTGGTCTCATCCCTTTTGGCCTCTTTTGCTTCTCGCTTTCGTTGGCATATACGTTTTTCTTTTTCTGGTTGATGCTAAAGTCCAAGTGTCCAAAGGCTAGCGTGTACTTTGGAAACCAACATGAGTATGTCCTTTGTCAACATGTCATTATACGACACGATATGACATGGAATGGAATGGAACTGAACGCAAGAGAGGGGAGAGAGACAAAGGAGTGGCTTTTTAGTACGCGTACGGTTTTGTTTTACGAGAGCCGGACGATATGAAATGATGCAAGTTTTGGACGACATGATGCCAGAATTTGAACCTAAGGAAATAGTAGGGGAGATGATTGTTTCTTTTGCCCAAATTATGGAAAGATCTATTTACAAATCTTGCGGGGGAATTGGGACAGCAAAAGGGAAGAGAGAAGAAGAGAAAACTACCTCGATGTGGTTTTTATTATAGGGATGCATGACTTTTTTTCATTTACAAGACCATTTTTCATGGCCAAGGGATGTGAGCGGTTTTTGCTTCATTTTCGTCTTTTTACTCTTTCCGTTATTCACTAGATAACTGTATCATTTTTCTCCCCCTTCTCTGCATGACTGAAAGAAGGGAAACTTTTGTTTGTTAGCATTAGGCGACAAGGACGACTTATTGATTAAATCTGATAAATTAAACAAAACCTTCAAAGTCTTTTCTTTTTTTTTTCTTTTTTCCCATTGTCGAAAAGAGAAAAGTGTAAGTTTCCCTTTTCTTCACCACCTTGGAACCTTTTCATTTTTGAGTTTGTTTCATTAGCCCCCTGCATCTCGCTTCAAATCTCATCTCACGCAACAGATTACAGGTTAAACAGTAGTGGATGGGTGATCATATTGATATTAACTTCGGCTACATAGTTGTTTGCATGGATAGCTGAGTGAGGCTGTGATAGACGCCAGGGTTAAAGAATGCGTCGTTTAGCTCTGCATTAGTGTTCCCCTTCCCATTTCTCTCTTCATCGTCCCTGGTTTGATCATCACAAATCTGGCGCATCGTGTCAAAAATGGCGATGGATTCAACCATCTCGCATATAAGAGCGGCGCTTCGGATATAAAAGAAAGAGAAAAGAAACTACTTGAAAGCGGATGATGGTCTTGTGTATAAACTAGAAGGGCGCCGCGCCAGGCGATATACTCGCTCACATCATTCTACTGGCTATACACTGGTTGGGGGGCCGGTTTCGTCTTCATTTAGCAGCGGAGCATCGTCACGCGAGGGAGGAGGCTTTGAAAGCCACGTTCCAATATATTAGGAACCAATAGCCTTGGTGTGGCGAAGGGCAGAGAGGAGAGACCTGCATAGAGCAAGGGGAGGGTCCCAAGCTACTAGTAGTAGTAGAGTAGTGGTAGTAGCAGTTAGCGAAGCTCAACGAGATGTGGCTTATTCGAGTTAGCCATGCAGCTGTTGTTCTATAGCTGGGCTAAGTCCCTTACTTGTACGTCTCAAGGCGCGAACTAGATGGATATGGTATAGAGTTTGTCGGGATATAGCATCTGGGTGGTGCGAGATGCCACTCACCAGCCTCCCAGCTAAACAAGTGCTGCGCTCCATCCCACCAGACAAACATTGGGGGAGCAAACGTTCCACAGGCGGAAATCGCACTTGCATGTGCCATGAAGCAAGCCATCGCCCTATGCAGCACAGTAGCGGCTATCGAGCTGCGGTTATGTGTGGTGGAGAAATTAGCAACGATAGCTTGCAATTTGTCGTCTCCCACAACAGAGAACAAGGATAGCGGCAGCTCGGCTACATCATATTATGGGATAGCCAGCGAATATACTTGCTTTGTATACTCTTCCTTTTGAAAGGTAGACGACCGATATACTGCTGCGCCAACTGAAAGAGAGTTTGTCATAATATACGGGTGCTGGGTTGGCAGGGGGCGTGATTCTAACATGTGTATTCTCAGATCCATAACGGATAAACCGACTCAGCCGGATAGGTATTTTGGGCGTAGATCAGAAAAGCTGAGACAGTAGGCAAAAACCTTGTCCCATATGCCGCTGAATATCAGGAACCGAGTCTGTCTTCTGCTCGGGGTCGGATTTGTGGTTGGACGCCACTGTGCGAGAGCGCCTGAAAATGCTACCGGCGTCTAACATGTATCTGGCGTAGCATACGGAGTAGGGCTTGCATGAAGTAGTTATTCGCAGCCACAGCATGGGCGTTTGAGTCAACGATGCGCCATGATTCGAATCCCCTCGACTCAAAACGCGTAACATGGGAGATTTTCCCGGCGGCACCTACTCCACTGAGAGGAACTATGGATGACGGATCCTCTGTGGCTGCACCCTACCATCCTCTAGCCATGAGGGAAATAAAGAATAAATACTGTTGGGCTGTATTTATTAGCATTATCCATTAGCAACGCTTCCTGCTCTAGCGTTGTGTGGGTCTTCGCGTGTGGCTGCAGGTTTCTATCCGTCTAGCCAACAAGATTGTTATGCAACACAAGAGGATTTTGTCGTTGGATTAGATGCGAGAGCTGTTGTGGTTAGCTATCACTGAATACCTAGTTGACGGTGACTCCGTTTCTTATCCACTGCTCTGCCACAAGTCATGAACATGTTGGTCATCAATTGACTTCCGTAGGGTGTCCAATGGTACCTGTAGAAAATCCAAAGTTCTTCAGCGAGGCCCAAGACAGTTACGGCGATGCAACGATTGTATCTCGGTTATCTGCAGCTGAGGGTGTAAGGGCCAGGGGTAACAGACAGCTGAAAAACCCTGGTTGAGGTTACTGCTCCGCCTGCTTGTTGGCTACTAAGTTGCCGTTCCGTTCGGCCCGGCAATGCAAATAGACCAGCTTGTAAGAAGCAATGCTTTCGTGCTGAAGCTTTCCAAGTTGCAGAAGTCACAGAAGCTAAAGACTTCGGGGTGGGTCCACATAGCTGGGTATATATGCAGTCATGATATTGGCGTAGTATCAAAACGCTGCAAAAAAAATCCCGTTTGCATTTGCCAATCATGCAGGAAAGATCTGTGGTGACACTAGTAAGACGAAACAAAACACGCCTTTCTATGCTGTGTGCCGTCAAGCCTGATGTGTAGCGGCCAACAGCGTCATAATAGCGAACCCAGCGCACCCGCTGTTTGTCTTGGCTTTGCGGACCGGAGCTGAGGTTGGTGGCCCATATACCCAAGTAGGTAGTCCAAGGGCAGAGAAGAAATGGACTTTGTCCTATTCGGGGCAGCGGCCCAGGGTAAATGAAAATTCTTTCGACGAATCCGATATACGTTGGCTGCAACAATGCCTGCTCTGGGCACATCCCGTCTGGAGGCTGATCCAATCGGATCGTGGATAATCAGGCCATTTCTCTGAGCGTGCTAGTATGGAACTGTATTCAAGTGACAAATGAGAAAGGAAGGAATGGCTGCTTTAATTTAACTGAAACCCAGCCATTGAACGGTGGATTGCGGTATTGTAAGGTAGGTTCGGGTCTTTGCTTAAGCACTCGCTCAAATCCGGTAAGGTACGTGGCTTGCTTGGCTTACTTTCTGCTTCCTGTTCATTCAAGCTTTAGAGGGCTCCAAGACAATGAAGTTGAGGATGAAGGAAAAAGTCTATTCAACCTGAGGGTGTGGCGAATGCGGGGAGAGTAGCCTGCCGCTTCTCAATGTGAGCAACCTCGTCCCGTTTCCGCTTATCCTGCAGCACGTCCTTATGAAGCAACTGCTGTGTCTACTAGCACAGGCTGTTGGTCCACGCCCGAAATAACGGTGGCCTTTGCAATAAGCTCCGGGCTGAGTTCAGTTGGAACACTCAATGGCAAGGAATCGGGGAATGGGGATAAACTCGCCACTGGGCCAACACAAGCTTCGAAGAAGGCAACAGAGGCCATGTTCCATTGGCTGGCTTGTTGCCTATCTGCCGCCATGGCCGCTGGCCCGAGGGCGACTGGCGGTTACCGGCGCCAAAAGCCCAATTCCCAGTGGAATGGTAATGTGGAAACTTGATATAGAACTACTACCTAGCTGAAGGCCTAGTAATAGTATCTGAATAGCGTTGCCAAGTTTGGTACGGCTGAGGGGGGCTGCGATGGATATCTATTACCTAGGAACATGCTCGGAATGAGCGAGTTCTTGTGTGCTGCCAGTACCTGTTGATACTATGAAACAAAAAAGACTTTCTAGTCATAGTCTATTGCCTGTGGTTGACCCATTCATACATGGCTTCTAGAGCCACGTGCGGCATTATGCCGGCATTTGCTGAGATGAGATGATCTTATGCCAACATAACGGCACTAGCAGTTATGCAGCCATCAAAGCTAGGAGGATTCTGAGCCTCACGGAGAGCTAAGATATGGCGGGTTAATATTGAGATGAGCACAGAGTCGCTGCCTGAGAAGAGAAAACCATGGTTGTCTAACCTAGATCGAGGCCCGCGGGCTACTTCCGGCAGGGTTGAAGTCTATCAAGTCTGGTGGCGTGATGGGAGAGGCTCGATGCTAGCTTGAGATTGTTTAGGTTGTGCTGAGGAACTAAAGGGATCCTGATCTCGATCATGGCTGCCGAGAGCGTAAACAGTCAGAAGCTCGGACAGAGCTAGTCACGAATGCAGCGAGGCCGAGCCGCAGGAGCGCGAAGGCGAAGTGCCACAAGACAACTATTTTCGCCCTTTGTGAAACCGTTTCGTCCCAGTTTCGGCAAAAGGGAGCCAGTCGTCTATGTCAAGCTATAGAGCCTAGAGTCAGGCTGTGTAAGTAGGGGTGGCTGGGCAAGCCTTTAGCTACTTGGCTTCCATGGCGATGATATTCTTAGCCATACTTGTGGTCAATCCACACGCCTTCTTATTTGAACCACAAGAAGAGAGCATGGTACTGTTTGTTTCTCCACTGTAGCAATGGGTCGACTAATTAAAAACGGCTTGTATCCTCTCGACAGCACTAATCAATCCAACCTGGATTAGACGTCTTGGCCCGGTAAGGAAGAGGGTGTTGATCGAGAAAACCGCTGGTTTTGGGATACGAGCGGCTGTATCAACCCACGCCTATTTCGTATCCACAACAAGGTCCCCCTACAGGATGCTTTGCTGCCTTGCTGAGTCCAGATTCAGGACTGACATGCCTCCGGCTGGAACTATAAAGGAGCAAGAAGCTCAATTCAAAGCATGTGCTTGCTTTGGAGGGCCATGACGGAACCGGACGTAGCACCATTACATCGTTCCTGCACTGAGAGGTTGACGGCATGTGGGAGCCGCAGTAGCCAATGAACATCTAGCGTTTGTTGGCAGCCTCCATTACCAAAGTACCTTGCATGTACTGAGTTGCTGTCGTATATCTTGCAACAGGGTACCTGCCGGGTGGGGAAGGACAAGGTCACCGTCGCCCGTGGCTGCTGCGGAGCAGTACTCGGCTATTGCGAGCGGCCTTGTATTCGCACGAAACTGCGAACTGCGACGAATGGTTACAGCTTTATTTACCGCCGGTGGGGACCTATTCTCCAGAGCAAAAGTCGTAGCGATCAAAGCGGGATGTGAACGACTAGGCCAGCTACAGGCCATTCCTCCAAGCGTCATTGGATGGGTGCTGTATCGTACCATGCCTAGTGTTTGAGTACACGTACAGTACTTGGCTAGTTCTGGTAAACAGCAGATAGGATGCTCCTGTTTTGCAACAGATAGAGCGGCCTAGCCTGGACGAGGAAATGCAGATGAATGCGGTAACAATGACTTGTCTCCATGCTTTGCCACATGTTCATCGTCTCTTCTTAGCACGGAAAATGCCGACTGCGGAAAAAAGCTAAATCGCAGTGGGGTCTGCCGAAACTCTGAGGTTTGAAAGATGCCGTCTGAGGAATCTCATTGGATCGCGCAGCCAAGCATCCTAATGCAAGCTGCAGATGCGTTACTTCATGGTACTACTACTAGCAGTGGTACCATGGCGATAATATCGCTGCAGGTGCTAGCAGTAGTATTAGAACCGCAATAGGAGACGTTTTAGCAGTGGAGAGGAGGTAATGTGCGAAGTATTCGTGGTCGAGACTCACTTATACACCGGTAGCATAAAACATAAAGCAGCAATGCTGGAGACAAATAGCAGCGTTAGTACCATGACTTGGCAAAGCTAAGCGAGGAGTCGTTGTATTGAGGGCTTTCAGTTTACCCTCTTGTTGTTCCCTCTCGAAATGGAAATGCTACGCGGCTTGGTCATGCTCGCATGCCTGCCCTCTCCCCTCGCACACCATTTTGTGTTATTAAGGCACATACCATATAAGTGCAGTAGAGTCCTCAAAGGACACACACCAAAAGTTTAGCAGGGAACACACGCAAGTAGCGCCCTGGAATTTCACTGGTTCCAAGTAGATGGCAGTAGCACAAAGCTGAATCGGAAAAGGAAGGGTCTAAGACACGCCGCCGCCTCCTCGGCTCACAAGGGTGCAACGAGTTTAGTGCGGCTTTTCGGTTTATTTTCCCCGGCTGACTGCTTCGTATCTCTCTCATCATCGGTGCGGCGGACGACGTCTGGCTTGTCTTGGATCAGAGACGGCTCATGGCGCGGCCGTAGATGCGGCCCAAGTTACTTGGAAGTGGGATGGGCATGTGCAGATTACTCGACGTTTTAAAATAGAAGGCCGATGAGAGCTGAGGACCGCGTGCTAGCGCAAGCAGGGAGGCCGTATCCATACTTGGAGATGGAGACGCCAAAGTACCAGTCTGATAAAAGTAGGTGCGCGAGTATAGCGGCAGAACATCGTCCCATGCGGCCAGCAACCTCAGTGCCTGTAGTGGTACATGTGAGAGCTTTGTTTTGGGTCGAAAGGAGGCGTATCCTGGATGGGAATGCTCGTACGCAGTGCTACCTATATGTATCAATGGCCTTATTATGCATCCATGCATGCAGGCAGACGCACGGAAAGCTGCTAAGTAGTTCTGGCGAGGCTTGGGAGCCCCTCATAAACAAGGTCGTTCACTCCCACTCCGTTAGACGTGCAGATCGGGTCGTCCATCCGCGCGCATTTGCTCGGAAGCTGGAGGCTCGAGATTGGTCTTAACGGAACTCTGACCCTGGCCCGGGCGAAAAGAGAACCCAGCGGATTACATAAACGCGCGGCGTGCCTTATACTGTAGCAGTTGTGCCGCCTGCTAGTTAAAGCAAAGAGGTACAGCTAGCGTTTTGCGGACTTCTCTGATGTGAGCATATTGTGATTGTGTGCATTTGAACGTACGTGTACGAAGCACACAAACAACAAAGAGCATCTTGAAAGCAATAAACGGTGCGACGGCTGCTACTGGCATCCACGATAGCACCGGATTATTACTGGATGAGACCGTCCGTTTGAGATGTGTCACCCCGGTCGAGTCCTACATGGATCGGCTCGAGTTGTTGTTTCTATACAGTATCTGCTCCGCCCGCTGCCTCCGTACTCCGTACTTTTGTCTCCATACCTGTTTGCTTCTGCCCCCCGTATATCTGGCCTCCCTACACGTGCATAAGTTGTAGATACGCTTGCGTGCTAGAAGCTTGTGTTAATATGAGCTTGTGGGCATGTACAAAGAATGTTTGTACAGGCAGGCAGTCGTCTGCGCTCTCTATGCCTGTCTCGCGCTGCGAGCCCGCATCTCAACAACTTCTGCTATTTTAGCGGTCTCTGCAAGGAGATGCTAAGAAACGACTAGCCGCGCATCTTCAAGCATGTCATGACTGCTGCGTGCTACTAGCGGTAGTAGCACTACCTAGTGATACTAGTAGGATAGTATCTGAACATCTGGCTAGGTACTGTAGGAGAGGCACTCGTAGAGGCGGTTTTTTGATTCCCTGTTTAAAGAGCGACCAGTGTGTATCACATCTGGCATCTGTTTGTCGGCCCGCCGGTGGGTAATTCTTGCGCGCGGGGATGACATCTCGCGGCAGATGCACCAGATTCGTTCGTATCATCAACGCCTTTTTAAAGATAAACACTGTCGTACAAGGGTATCAGCATGTTATCAGCCACCGCCATTCGTACGTAGTACTACTATAGCTGTTGCATCGGCAAAACGTAGAGGAGGAAGTGGGAACACTGTTCATACAATGTCCGAACTTGTACGAGAAGAACACTAACCTGGTCCTGATACTATTCCGTGCTTCCATATGGATAAGTCGATCTGCTCAAAATACTACTATTACTAGTAATACTAGTATGTGTAGTAGCCCACACACGGCCTGACTCCCCATATTCGTTGCTAACCCTGACTTGTCGTTATTTTAGACTGTTTCTTATCCTGCATATAGGTATACGTTCGGGGTACCTAGTTGTGCATTCTCGTCTTCACCTTCTCTAAACAAGCATATCCAGTTTTGGCTTTGCGTGTTTGGCGGAGCCGAAGGCGGTGACAGGTCAGCATCAAGCTGTCTTTTCAGCCGCCCAGAGCCGGCCCACGTCGACAACTGGTTCTGCATTAACAAGGCTTGGCTTGCCCATGGTCCAACTCAGCTCAATGGGGAAAGTCTAGAGCATCGATGCTGCATCATAAAGAAATCTAACCCTCTCCACAAGGAGGTCCTCTCTTTGGGTAAAACTTACGAGTGGCAGTCAGTCGTTCTGCAATAGATACAAGTATGTAAGTAGAGGGGGGTGTAAAAGCGGACAGCAAGCCACACTCACAAGGTCGTGATTTAATTCCCCATTAATGAGTCAGTCGCTTTTTGTTCGCACTTCCGTCGCCGCTTCCTAGTCGGATCGGCCTTTTGCCTCCCTGGCAGACGCAGTAGTCTACAAACCCGGCATCCACAACAGCCCTACCTTGCAACCAACCCAATGGCATCCATGCTGTCTGCTTTTGCCCCCAGCTTGCGAAAGCCATTGCAACCCCGCCACAATGCGGAAGGCCAGTAAATTGTCGATAGAAATCAGAGCTATTGTTGTCCGCAGCAGCCAGAAATTGTGGCATTAGCATTCTATGTCGCGTTTCTTGGGAGGATGATTGTCCACTAGAGGGCTGAGCAGTTTTGGTAGATTCAACGAAAGTGGTAGGAGGTGCTACCTGCTGACCTGGAGCGTAGAAGAATGTCGCATACACTCTACTACGCATCTAGACGAGTCTAGACATATTGTGTCCCAGTATCCCGCTACCTATACTTGGCGTTAGAAGCAATGTTCTATGCAGAACCCGGTAGCTCTGCGGCGCCCCATACACCCTCTTGGTGTTATCTGGGCATTCGTATCCCACGTTTATTCAAATACCAGTAGCCAAGTGAGCAAGTGCTTTGGGGTATAGTCCGGCGCACGAGAAGATCAGCGTGCTGTTCTGTTGGTAAGATGAGGATGAGAGAATGAGGAAATAATAAATACAAATGTAAATGTGTACAGAGCACTGGCACATTCTACAATTGCCAAATGCTGGGGAGAGACAAAAAGACGTCACTGCTAGTCGTATCGATAACGAAGCGAGATCGAAATTGCAAGCTTAAAGACGTTGGAGAAAGTCCCACCGGAGACATGGCGATAACGTGACAGCGACGACGACAACAGCAGTCGTACCTCGTACAGTACACGACAGCATCAAACATCAACAAAAACAACAAGAAAACAACAAACACGGTGTGCATACGCGCGCACATGCATCCATCCACCGCACGGCCACAGATGCCGAGTACCTCGATGCACGGAGAGCCGGCCCAGCCAGAATGTAGCTACTTACAGCGTACATATGCACGGTACTATGGCGCCTCCATCTCGAGACGAGAGCCGGCCCTGAACCGACCTGGTCCTAGTCAAGACACGGCAAGGCCAGAACCTCAATAGGTAAGCCATTCAGCCTAAGCAAAGAGGCAAGTCGCCGTATCTTGCACCCGCGAGCTCAGCTAATAAACAAGAGTTATAGCAGCAGCAAGCGAAAATGGCCCAGCCAAGCCGCCACCAACCCCTCTCTTCCTCCACTCTTAGAGCCCTGTGGCTCTCGCAAGCGCGACATCTGCCTCATCCGGGCAGAGGGTAGCTCCAGAAGGCAGCTCTAGTGGGCGAGTAAGACGGAGCCAGGAGATCTGCTGCTCCCTTGAGTCTCCGTCCAGGTAGCACAAGCATGGCGGACAAATCTTTTGCAACTCCAAGGCGCCCCATGCTCGTGGTAGCCACAGACAAGCAAAGGCCACGCCCACGTCGATTGGATCGGGCGCGAGACGTCGCCCATTTGCCTCCCGAGCTGTCTTCCAGCACACGCAGCACAGCCTTTTTGCTTCACAGCACGGAGCACTTCCGAAGCCCAATATGGCGTAGCCACGCAAAGCCGTGTATTCCCTACCGCAGCACGCAGGGCACTCGCATATTGAGTAGCCCCTCTATCGCCATGTACTAGGTATTCCTGCTCATCTCCCCAGACGCGCAGCTGCAGCAGCCGCTCACAGGCACACAAAGATCCTGGAGCTGCAACGCTCCCTGCCTTTGCCTGCCTGCCTTCCATCCTGTCTGCCTAGCTCTCCAATGGGAGTGTTTTTCTTTTCAAACTAGTCTTATCAAGGGACATGCTGTTGGAAGGTTCGCTTCTTGCCCACTTGGTTAACTTTGTTTCTCCCATCTAGTGCCTCATCCAGCCGATTCGTTGGCATCTTCTCGTCTGCCTTGACGGCTTACAGTTATGCGTCTTACAGACCCTACACGTAAACATCGGTATAACCAATCCCCCGCATTCGACAGACACCATCTCTCGGTTCTTTCTGTTGCCATGACAATTGCTATCTCTGCCCTTTGCCACATGGTCGATAGTGTCTATTAGGTATGTTATGATTGCTATTCATCCTCCTCCGTCATGGGTTTGTCTTGTCTTGTCTTGTCTCGATGCCGTTGTGTGATTTCCTCGCCATTCATCAGCTTGTTCGACCATCATCATCACCTGGGTAGTGTGCCGCTACTGACTTGAGCTTTTCCAAGTGTTAAGGAGGATCAGAGAGAGAGAGAGTCCTCTGCGCTGCAGTTTGTGGTATTTACTATTTCCTTTTCTTCTCCCTTCTTCTACCTACATTTTCGTCCCTTCTTCTATTTGGCTCCATCTAATTCCCTCCACGTCCATCTCTACTCTGTTTCCCGCCAGTTCATCAAGCTTGGCTGAGATTTTTATTTTTTCGACCCCCCCCGCCCTACTTTCTCACACTCCCTTTCTGAAACGACACGCCCTCCCTCCTCACCCTGTTAGTCGACGTCCCATCGATTCCCTAATCAGATCATATACTCTGATACGTGCACACATCCTCTCACTAGTGGAATCGACTACACGCCTTCTCCACAGTGGCACGGTGCCCGCTCCGGCCCTTGTCGCTGTTCACTCCTGCTAGTCTTGCCGGTGCTCTCAGGTCCTGGCGCTGTCCAGTTTCTGACTGTCTTGCCTTTACTTTTTGACCGTTGGCAGCCCCCCCCTGCGCGAGCCCCTCGTTGGCCAACTCCGTCCCGCGGTACTCTGTCTCCATTCTAGGAAACACTACCTGTACGGGTAGTGTACTGTATGTACTTCGTACACGCAAGGAGTGGACGGACCTCAATCTCTGATATGGATAGCCTGCATGTGCCCGACAGGGTTTCTTCAGCCCTCACTCTATCTGCCTTCTTACCTGTACTGAGTATACAGGCTCTGTTGACACCACAACTACTCCCAATAAGGGTAGTTAGCTTATCCTCGAACGTTCTGCCCCAGCCGACAGCCACAGCTACTCTTGAGCTAGTCGTCACCTCCATCCAGCCCACGCTTCGACATATAACACAAAAAGTAATATATCCACTGCGTACGCCTCCACAGCTTCCCGTCTTCCTGCTCTTTCCTCTTCGTCTACTCTTGATTCTCTATCCCTTGCTTTCGCCCCCAGCTTTTATAACCCAGTCTTCCCTGCTCGTACTCTCGTTTATGACTTTGACGGTTACAAATATTTGATTCTTGCATGCCCTGCCCCAGGCTCTTTTTTTACTGCCTTCAAATGCCTACTTAAACACATGCATACACTCTTGTAACTCACGGCATATGTGATGATGCTCACCATCAAGCAGCAATCGACGACATACGGCTACAAGTCCGTCCATGATTTGCCAACTCCGCCCTCCACCTCCCGACCCTCTCCTCCCTTGAACCACCAAGATCCTTCTTTCAAACCGTATCTTGTCTCTCAAAACAGCCCGGTCCAGCCCATGTCTACTTCTCATCGTGGTCTGCCTCCGCCGGCAGCCATGACTCTACCCCCACAGCAGCCTTCCTCCGTTGGCCCTCCGCCGCCGCCGCCACATCATTCTCAACCACCTCCTCCACCACCGCTGGCACCGTCCTCCCACCAGGCGCAACAACCATGGCCTTCACCTTCAGCTGGCCTGCCTCCGCCGCCGCAACAATGGCAAGGAGCTGAAGAATCTATGAAGACTTGGCTTCAGGCCAAAACGGAAGAGGAGAAGACGAGGCAGGAAGAAGAGAAGACTAGACAAGAGACTTTACGTCTAGAGCAGAGGAGGATTGAAATGGATATTCTGCGAGCTTCTCTGAACGGCGGTATCCCGCCTCCCATTGTCCCTTTGGTCTTTGCTGGTATGGGAAGCGGGGGAACGCTCCCCCAGGCCGCTCTTGAATGGGCACAGCAGTTCATGGCTCCGGCCCAAAGCCACCACCCCCAGCTACTTCCACCACAGAGGCCGCACTCGCCAGATCACCCAAGAGAGCCCATGGTTCCTGGTCATGGAGTAGTGTATGCCACTTCTCCAGCGCAGGTGACCCCAGTCCAGGGAACTGTCGGATATGCACAATATCCAGGTTCGCCAACGAGGCCAAGAGGGCAGACCGTCTCAGGTGTTATTGGACGACCGATGGGAGTGGTATCAAGCACGGCAGGCATGGGAAATCCTCCTCAACCCCCAGGACAAGGACCGCCTCCCGTGATGCCACCTTATCAAGCTCATCAAGGGCATTCGCACACGCCGTCACAGTCATCTCAGCACGATACGAGCCCATCAATCTACTTTCATCACTGGCAGCCGCCGGCAACGCAGAGCGGGAGCAGCTCGAACCGGCCGGGATCACCCTCTGGTTCGTCAAAATTCAAGAGAAAACGAGACTCTCTTTAAAAGCTAACTTGGATGTGTGCCGTTGTCAATAGGGGAGGCTCAGAAAAAGCGAAAAACGACTGGAGGAATGTCTCAGCAGGTACCAAGAGCTCCAAGCGAAGACCGATTCCGATCGCCTCCACCCTTTGCGCAAGCCAGCTCTTCCAATCCCGCATCACCCAGCCGAAGGTCGCATAAACGTCAACGGAGCGACGTATCATGGTATCGGCCCTCAAATCAGATGTATAGCGAAGATCCAGATCGACCCCGAGCAAGAACCCCAACGCAAGCTCCTTCATGGGGCCCCACGCCACGAGAGAGAGAGGAATCAAGAAGCGCAAAACAATCAGTTTCCTCGCTGCTATCCCGCGAGCCTGACGACTCTGGCGGACTGCCAAGGCAAGGTCCTCAACCACCACGGCTTGAGCCACCGGCGCCGATGCCACGCGCCAGGGGGCCAGGAGACCAAAGACCTGGCGAGAGGGGTGGAGAGCTGCCTCTACCCCAAGGAGAAGCCGACCCGAGGTCTCGACCATGAGGTGCTAGGAGTGTGTGAATGAAGGAATGATTCGAGTCGGATTGAATCCTACGGATGACAACTCCCAGGATACTTTCGGATGACTGGCTAGTGACATCCACTAAAGCCACGGAGTAAACGGCTGCGGCGCCGTTTTGAGACCTCTCTCTTACTCTCTATGGCATCTTGAACGGCCCTACAGCATATTTCTTCGCTTTTTTTTCTAAGCCCTTTTAACTCTTTTTTCCGTTCTACGATCATAGCCGGCCGGTTTGGCTTCGATCGGCTTTTACTGTATATTTGATTTTGCATACGTCAGGCACCATCCTCGCAGGAATCCTTTCGAACTTCTACAACTACCACTGGAGCATGAATGAGCCGGGTCGAGCATGACGTTTCAAAGACTAGAACGGCTGTCGTATAACATAAGTTTCCTTTTGGAGACTTGCAAGGCATGGGCGTTGTCTTTCTTCTTATTCTTTTCTTATTCCATTTTTTTTTTCCGTTTCTTCTTTTATTGTTACAATGGGTGGCGTGGACTGGAAATCTTTTGAATTGCATGGTTAGAAAAGTGTATTGGTAGGATTATGTGTGTATGTATGCAGGGGCGAAGAAGGGATGGAAGAAGAGAGCGGGAAAAAAAGGTTGAATCAGGAGCAATTACCACATTGCCCTAGCTGAGCAAGGATGCAGTTTCAGCAGCACTTAACGGCGGTGGCATGCACAGGATGTTTTACTGGGTTTGTTTTGCATGGCAGCACAAAGCAGGATTTACTAGTGTTGATATTTTTGACGAGGCATCTGTGAACAAGCGAAATAAAAGGCTGTTGGGTCCATTGGAACAAGTTCATGTTCTCGTCATCGGAGCTTACTTTTACGACTTAGGCAGTGAGAAACGCGAGCGCAAACGACGACGGTTGGTTGTACAGGGGCTTCCGGGTTGCCAATCACGGGCACGTCCAAAGTAGATGAAACAGATGACCCATGGGGATGGTACAAGCTCAGCAGCCCTGCTTACTGTCGTGAAAAGGGCCTCGCAAGAACGGGCATCGGGCCCGAAACAGAGGCCACTTGAGCGATCGGTCATATGATATCGGCGCAGCCGCGTAAGGCCCATCCGGATTCCGAGCAGGGCTGGAGCCATTGTGGGTGGCAGCAGCAGTGGTACTGGTAGTCGACGTTTGCTGGCATGTGGTAGCAGCAGCATTTGGTGGTGTTGCTGTAGCAGTAAGTGGCGGTGTCTACGGACAAGGAGGCACATGCATTGCCTATCTCGATATATCGCACAGGTAGGGATGCTGAATCAGTGCAGGACAAGGGGGGCAGCACGATATGGTAACGGCGATGTGACGAGAGAGGAGAGGAGAGGAGCAGCGTTTCGGAAGATGCGAGGTCCTGTAATATTTTGGACGCGGCAGCTTTGCGTGCGCAGGGATGTGATGCCAAGCAGGAGCCAAGTGTCAAGAGCCAGGTTGCCAGGGTGCGAATAGTTTGTAAGTGATTGTATCCTATCTCTTGATTTCTCTAGAGGTACTCGTAATTGCTCAATGCTATTAGGTAGTATTATCATACAGCTAGCATTAGAGTAATACACAATACCTATTGTGTGCTTTACATGGTAAGCTTTGTATTCTGCATTAGACGGGCGTACCTGGCAGTAGTGCCTGGGCTGCCCCATGATGATCACAGAGTTGGTGGAGAAGAGAGTTTTTTTTTTAAACCTCTTCCCCTTTTGTATATATATTACCGCTTGTGGGCAATATACATATATACTTGTTTGAACGGAATTGGACATTATTCCATCTCAATTAAATTGATGTTGGATAAATGAGGCAGAGCTCAGAAGCGGAAACTTGGATTGGGTTGCAAACGACGCCCGTTATGGACACGATGCATGCAATGCCTCGGGGCTTTTTGATGTACACCCCTGAACGCCAGACCCTTTGGGCGTCATGGCCCGGGTAAGCATTTATGCTTTGCGGGCGGCCCAGAGAGCCCCTTAAGGAGGAATTTTTTCTTTTCTTTTTTGTTTTGGGCTTCTGTACTCGTACTTGAGTGTACTGATTGAGGAAGTCTGTCGTGCCTCGGTGTTACAAGTCAGGGGAGCGGTACCTGGTTCTCTTGTCTGCATCTGGCTCTTCGTAAACCGCTTAGCAAAGCTACTAGTAACTTTCCTTGTATGAGATAAAACTGCGGACGACTTTCTCCGTGATCTCTCCTGGGTTTCTTACTTTTCGGGAAAGCTAAGCACTGTACTAGGGAAAACGAGAAAAACGACGAGAGCGAAAGAGGGAAGAGAGAGATGCTGTTTCAGACAGATTGCACTAAAACCGGGTATCGCTACGGAGCATCGCCGAGGGGTTTTTTTTTTTTTTTTTTTTTTTTTTG
>NW_020171341.1:0-2432 GCF_001481775.2 Trichoderma gamsii | reverse complement strand
TTTTTTGCTGGTACAGAGGCCCGAAAATTGGATACAAGCTGAGCTCTATAAGAGACCGCTAACCACTAACCTACTAGCATGGGAGTTGCTAGAAAGTTGAAGCTTTCCAAGGTTCCTTCTAGTACCTACAAGTACGCCGTAACCCAATGGAGAGCTCTCGGAGCTAGGCGTGGGCCAAAGAAAGAACACCTTGCCTCTTCCAGATACAGTTGGTGTTTGCTTCTTTTGTTCTTTAGCGGGCCCCGATTTAAATGGGCTCAGGGCCGAGGGCGTGCGTTGCACTGTCAGACCGAGATTGGGCTTAGATTTGATTATTTTGGGAATTTTTTGGTTCGCAGGGGGGGGAAGTGCAAAATTGACAACCGACTAGGCATGCCTAATACGGAGAGAGAGATGGATAACGAGAGGAAACATGGTGAAAAAGAAAAGAAAAATAAAGATGAAAAAGTACTAGGTATTGTATTATGTAGCTGAAGTTGGACCCCGAGCTGTCACTTTTTAATCTCGCGCTCCACCTACTTGGACGGGCGTAAAGGCGGTATTGAGTGAAGCATGTAACTGTACCTTTTGGACTCTAGGCTGGTGTCTATGTCACCGCTTGGATGTACGGAAGCATTGACGCTGTTTACTACGTGGTATATTTCAGATTTTGTATACTTGTAGTCTAGGTGTTAGCAAATGTCTCATGAAGCAAAGTTTTCTTTTCACTTCTCTTGGTTTGGTCTTGATCTTGACCGTGTTACGAGAAGTGACAGCGGTAGTATAGATATATGGAGGTAGCATCTCATCTGACACGCAGCCAAAGATGCCAATACCGCGTTAGATGTCTACTAATAGTAAGCATTGAGGTATGAAATGGGAAAAAAGAAGACCAAAGGGGACAATGCCAAAAAAGGGCAGTGGGTAGTAATGAACCTGCATACACGCAACGTACTATGTGTTAGTCCCGTCTGCCACTCAGACCTCTCTTTTCAGCCCGTAAATGAGAAAAGAAGAGGACAACAAAGGCTTGGGGGGTTTTTTTTTTTTTACATAATGCGTCCAAATATAGACTCGGAAAGATTCTTTGTTCCGTGCCAAGGCCTGTCAGCTGGCTGTACTGACACGGATAAAGGGGAAGAGGCTCAAGCAGTGTACTTTTAAGTACTCTTCTAGATACCACCTCGATTCTTCGATAATATAGTATATTAAATTTGAGACACAATCTTTACATTGTCTACCAGTAGTGATGCTTCCCGCCCAGCTATTATACCAACCATAAAAGTGATCTCTCCAAAAAGACAGTACACACACACACACACACACACACACACACACAACACCCAAAGCCAAGCATTTTCTGGAACGGGCCTCGGTGCGATACCCGATTCGTAACCCGCTTTTCCCGGACGTCAAACCCAATCCGGGGAGCAGGAGACGTGCCAAACCAAAAAAAGGTACACACAAGAAAAGGGAAAAAAACACAAAAGCAAAATCGGCAACGAGGCTTAATCTGGTAAACGGCAAGAGAAAGATTCCAGGGGGTTTTCCCGTCTTTTGTATCTTGCATAATACGTACTACATACTGCAGTATCCCTACTGTATACTGTGTAAACTAAGGTAGCGAATCCTTCCTCGTACCTGTATCTACATACTGGGCCCCCCTCCCTTGTTCGTTCGTCCATTTTTGGGCACATCCCCTCCCCAGAGACCAGGACGTTGGGAGGCTTAACAGCGTTGTATTCGGTATAGGCAATCCTAACGGGATCCTTCCGACACCAGGGGAAAAAAAAAAAAAAAAAATCCTGCAGGGGGGCATAAACGAGTGAATCCAAAAACGAGAAAAATCAGGCCATTTTTTTTTTTTAGGATCCTTTTCTACAAAAAGAAATAATGAAATGAAAAAACCTTGGGGGACGGGTTGCTTGTGATTGTAACGCAACCAACAATCAAAACAACCAGCATTGAGAGCAGAAAGTAGAATGCACGAAACAACAGAAGAAGCTCACTCTCGGAATAAACACAAAAAAAAAACAATTAATTACTTGCCACGCAAAACTCACGATTTTTTCACCCTATTCCACATGGCAGCTTCAAACCAACAACAATACCATCAAAACTCCACTTGTAAACTGGTATTCAATTACACCAAAAATAAGGCCCAAGCTCGTCATCTCATATACACACCCCCTTCCTTTCTTTCTTGTACAGCATATACTAACCATTACTCTCATCAGAGTCGTTTCCATCGTCATCAACATCCTCGTCTTTATCCCCTCCCCTACTCCCTCTTCTTCCAGAACCTTTGTCACCCTTCTCTCATCTCAACTACCGAACGCTGGTATTCCATAGCCCCCATCCCTTCTTTCTCTCCCCTGGCTTGGCCCCCCCTCCCGTAATCTTACATTGTATCTTTTTAGACTTGTAACAACTCACATTTTTGTATTCTGGTT